>NC_060878.1:20567800-20579460 GCF_021901495.1 Neodiprion virginianus | reverse complement strand
GAATTGGAACTACTTCTAACCACTTTGTAAAATAATCTGCTATCACCAGGGCATAGCGATTTCCTGACTTAGAAAGAGGAAGAGGGCCTAGGATATCCATTGCGACCTCTTTCAAATGGAGCTCCTACGTTATATATTTGAAGAGAGCTCTTCCCTTTTTCACGAGGTCCCTTCTTGGCTAAACAAACCGTGCAAGTTCTGCACCAATTTTCAACGTCAGCTCGACAGTGAGCCCAAAAATACCTTTCTCTGATCCTACCTAAAGTCTTATTAGAAGCGAAATGACCACCGACAGGTGAATCATGAAAGCTTGACAAAATCTCGGTTATCTTTTCTCTAGGAACCAGAAGCTGCCAACGAACCGACCTGGAGTCAGGTGATTCCCATTTCCTATAAAGCAACTGATCGAGGAGAAACAAGGAGTCCCACTGCGCCCAGTAAATTTTCAAAGACTGACCTATAGAAGATATTTCTTCCCACTGAGGCCTAACTCCTGTGGATTTCCAATTCCGAACCAGGAGGAGATCTGAATCTTTTCCCTGGGCGATGATCCAGTCTTCTTTATTTTCAACGTAAGAAATTTGACGAACGTTAAGTGAGGGATCTAGCTGTTTATTTAAACGAGAGCACTGTTTGCAATCGTCCCCGCACGGACGACGAGAAAGTGCATCAGCATTACCATGCAGAACTCCGGGACGGTGTTTAATTTCGAAGTCATATTGACCTAACCTCTCCAACCATCGAGCTACTTGGCCTTCAGGTGATTTGAACGAAAGAAGCCAAGTTAAGGAAGCATTGTCTGTCCGAATCAAAAATTTCCTTCCATAAAGATAATGATGGAAATGGCAAATAGATTTTACCATCGTTAATAATTCCCTACGGGTAACACAATAATTGCGTTCTGGTTTAGACAAGACCCGACTGAAATAACTAATAACGCGCTCTTGGTTATCCTGAATTTGAGACAAAACCCCACCTATACCACAGAGAGAAGCGTCAGAATCTACGATGAATTGAGAATCGGTGATGGGATAAGCTAATATCGGCGACGAAGTTAATAATTTTTTAAGGAGAACAAAGGCTCCTTCGCATTCGGGAGTCCAATCGAAAACAACTTTAATTCCTGTAAGAGCATGGAGAGGTCTCGCTATAGAAGCAAAGCCCTTAACGAAACGTCTGTAATAAGTACAAAGTCCTAAGAAACTTTGAACCTTTGCTTTTGAATCGGGACGAGGCCAATTCAAAACCTTTTCTATTTTAGAAGAATCTGTCTTAACACCTTCCGCTGAAACGACGTGTCCGAGAAAAGATACTTCCTTTTTGAAAAAATGACATTTTTTGGGACTCATTTTTAGACCAGCTTGGGATAAACGACTAAAAAACTTGCTTAAGATTTTCCAATTCCTCATCAAAAGTCTTACCAAACACAATGATGTCATCGAGATAAAATAAACAAATCTTGCCAGTCAGACCTTGAAGGGTGAATTCCATCGCTCTTTCGAAGGTAGCTGGTGCATTACAAAGGCCAAAAGGCATAACTTTAAATTGCCAAAGTCCACCTAACCCTGTGACAAAAGCTGTTTTCGCTTTGTCTAACGGATTCATTTCGACTTGCCAATAACCACTCTGTAAATCAATCGTAGAGAACCAACGGGCACCAGAAATTAAATCAAGGGTATCTCCTATCTGAGGAAGCGGATATGCATCTTTCTTGGTGATCTCGTTCAACTTCCTATAATCAATACAAAACCTCTTGGAACCATCTTTTTTATTGACTAAGACAATGGGAGAAGCCCACGGACTAGAAGACGGCTCAATAACATCTGCTGTTCTCATATCCTCTACTAATTTTTCAACTTCCCTGCGACCGTTTAAAGGAAGCCGTCTAGCTGCCTGTTTATTCGGAGCGTTATTCCCTACATCTATCGAATGCTTAGCTATGGTACATCTCCCGATGTCGGCAGAGTCTTTAGCAAAAGTCTCTTTAAAATCGTTAAAAAGACAAACGAGACTATTAGTCTGAGCGATATCTAAATCTTTAGAAGACCTAGTAAAGAGTTCCGTGAGATAAGAAGGAACGACTAAAGAGTCCGAAACATGTTCTAAAACGCGCAAAGACGAGAGGGTTTCTTTCTGTTCAGAAGAGTTAATAAACCTAGACGTTTCGAGGTTGATTTTACGATAACCAGAACAGAGAGTCGAATCGCCGGTAGAAATGACGCAGTTGTGAGCGGAAAGAAAATCTACGCCTAAAATGCCTTCATCTTCTATATCAGCTACTAGAACTTCATGTGGGGATTGAACACAATCCGCTACTGTTACCTGCACGACCATCTTACCTACGACAGGGGTATTGCTCCGGTAGCAGTGCGAATAGACGCAGAAGGATTAATTGAAGCAAGAGACGAAATCATATCTGGACGAACAACGGAAATTTCGGCTCCAGTATCTATCACCCACAAACAACTTAGTCCGTTAACGGAACCTTTAGCATATAGGCCGGTACGACGCAGGCCTCTAACCACGAACTGTGAAGCAATAGGGCTAAGGAACTTGGAAGAAACCGATGATATCCGCCCTTTCGAAACATCGGTAGCTAGTTTCCCGAATTCTGAGGAACAGAAGGTTGTGCTGCCCAAACTGGATTAGAGGGAGCCCTCTTGGAGACATTTTTGCGCCACGAATCTTCCGCAGTCTTCAACTGACGGTCGAGTTTAAAACAATTCTTCGCGATATGTCCTCTTACGCCGCAAAACTGGCACTCTGAGACAGGCCGATTGGAGTTTGATCTATTGTAACGAGAGAAACCACTATTTTTCCTTCCTGGAAGAGAATCTGAGCTAGGCTGATTACTGAAGGACGGGACGAAGAATTTTCTGAAGGTTCAGCTTGGCTCAATCGATGAAGTTGACGCGAACCTAAATCCGCCTCGTTTATGGCTTCTAATTCTAAGCCTTTAATAATTGCTTCATGTAGAGACGTTGGAGCTGCGAGCCTCAGATGATACCGAAGCTCCGGATTCCGAATCGCATTAATGAATTTCGCCCGAGCTATCTGATCTCTAGCCTTTTCAGCACAATCAGTAAGAGAATGTCGAGCGAGACGTTCGATGTCATTTCCGAGAGAGGCTAAATCTTCCTTGGGCCCTGGACGTCTATTTTCAAACTGAGTAAAATAAAGTTTGGAAAGATGTTCTTCGCCAAACCGGAGTTTAAGAGCCGCACAAATGCTGTCGAAATTTTCAGAATCCGAATCTGAAAGCGATCCAAGAACTACCAAAGCCGGACCAGACAAAGACGCTGTCAAATTACCTGCTTTCTGGGACGGATTCCAACCATTAACCTTACTAATCATGTTAAACTGACGTTCGTATAGACTCCAAGCAGACGAACCGTCATACGAACCGGGCTTCAAATTCGATTGTTTCGAGGGCAACTCTACAATACTCGCGGGAGGTACAGAGACCTGATTGAGTCCGAACGAGCTCTGAGTCTGCGGAAGGAGAACATTGACAGTTCCGCGTGATTTTAAAAAGGCCAGAAACTCTGACTGAATATCTACGCTAGGATGAGACGACGCGACAGGAGGCTCAACTACTTCCGAAATATCACGTGACGGAACATCGTGGCATCGCGGAAAAGAGCTAACCTGAGCTTGTCGCGAGACATGAACAGGTGCAAAATTTTTAGCAACAGGGGGAATTTCGCCTCCCCCATAAATAGCGTCAGACCTTGATTGATCCGGAATTGAATGAATGGAGGTCCTCCGTGCTGGGACCGGAACTGAAGGAAGAGAAGTCCTTCTACCTGGGGATGGAACTGGGCGTATCGGGAATTCCTGCGGCCGCTCCTGAAGCTTCTGCACACCTTGCAGGATCCCGATCAACGCCTGGGACAACGATTTCTTGTTGTTGACGCTGTTGCGAGAGGAGTTCGTGCAGAAGATTCTGCTGTTCTTGTTGCTGCTGTTGTAGCAGTTGTTGATGTTGTTGTTGCTGTTGTTGATGTTGTTGTTGCTGCTGAATCTGACGCATCAGCAAATCTTGGTTTCCCTGGATGAGCTCTGCCACGAGAGCTAGTTGGGGCTGGGGCTGAACCTCAGCTTCCGAACGACGAGAAACGGGAGGAAACGCCGGTCAGGAGAACGCTGGCACGATGAAACGCGTCCGGCAGCTCGTCGCTCCGCGCGTGATGCTCTCGTCAGAGGAGATCTTTGCATTTTTTTTTGTTTACTTCTCTACACTCAAAATCCACTCAAATGGCACAGAAGAGATCCCGCTTCTGACACCAATGTTACAACGGGGGAAATTACGAAAGATCTAAGAGAATCAAAGAGTTCTCTGTGCGATTTAAGCGAACGCCGAGCCAAAGAAGTCTCACAAACAAGGAATATTAAGAAAGAAAATAGATGTATTTGGACACAAGCTCTCTTTTTGAAGTCTAGAGACTGACTGTTTTTACAATAATATCGGTTGACGCAGCAACCTTATTCTTTTTAAAGACATAAGAGGTTTATAAACGTCTTTTATCTATGATGACTACTAGATCATTTGAAAGGGGACAAAACGGGTGATTTCACCCTTTGTAACAATATATATATATATATGTTTGTATATATATATATGTGTATATATATGTGTATATGTATATTCATATAAATTTATATTATACATTAATATAATAGAATATAAATAGAGGTAATTGAGGTAAATAATGTAATAAAATAAAAAATAATTGTGAAAGGAAAAATCATAAAAAAATGAAATAAAATGAAAAATAAGCGAAAAAATAAAAATATTTGGGATTTTTCTGATAATTATACATACCTTTAAAAAATTGAAATATTGTGGAAAAAATTTTTTTTTCATCAATTCCCCGCTTTTTAAAAGTGAACTGAAAATTATAATATACATACCGGGACAATCTCTTGAAACTATACATACAATGCGCATGCGCGAGTTTTATCGGCTGCTCGGGCAGGTTAGCCACTCCGAGTTTCTCAGCTGTCAAACTCTGTTTCTGGCGGCGTTGTAGTTCATACGAATTTTTGAGGTTAGAATCTCAAACAGTCGAGGTATTGACTCGGAAAGTTGATGCTAATGCTCTTTGAAAATTGGTTTTATTCGACTAAAATGAGAAATCTGTTTGAATGTTGGGTGCTTTGAAGAAACGCAGCAGGTAGGTGCGAACACTTTATTTAATCATTTTTATTATTTCGTACATTAGAAATAACAATGGAATTTTTATCTATCAACAGGTGATACGGCTAAAATAATTACATCTCTGATATTCACTGTTATCTGCCCATTCAATTTATCAGACGTACAAAGAAAGAGAAAAAAAAAGCCACTTTCAAGCAACTAAGCAACTTTCTCACTCTTTTGTGATTTCAGGCGGTAATATTGAATTTTATCACTTTCGAAAATGAGACATTAAACCGAGCATTCAAGAAATTTAAATATCTCACTATCTGTAACGGAACTGTGAATCTTTTTTTTCTTCAAAATAGTTCA
Source organism: Neodiprion virginianus (assembly GCF_021901495.1). NCBI lineage: Eukaryota > Metazoa > Arthropoda > Insecta > Hymenoptera > Diprionidae > Neodiprion > Neodiprion virginianus. The sequence goes on along the minus strand of NC_060878.1, from coordinate 20,573,948 downwards.
ACAAAATTTACGAATAGTCGATAGTCAATGTATTTTTTCCGATTAACAAATTATTGCTACTACTATTTAAAATTTCCGAATGATTATCAAAATTTATTTCGCAAATTTTCAATGATGTTCGATTAAATAAATGAAGGGAACCTAATACTCAAATTGAAAATTCAAGTAATATTAGATTTATTAAAATGATTTCTGTATTTCATGTTAGTGCGGTTCGAAACAAAGAAAATCTAATCGAAAGCGTAGAACTCAGGAACGTAAATCACATCCTGTGACACAAGATGAAAATCAAGTTTCTCAAAATGCGCCTCAATGTTACAATTAGCTTCAAGGACAATCATGTTTTAGAGTAATGTCAATTTTGAAGTAATGTAAAGATTGTGTCCCTTGTTCCATCAAAATAAATGAATATCTAATTTTTAACGAAGTTTATGAAGATTTTTTTCAAATAATGTAATCCGATACAATATCTTGTTCATAGTCCTCCGAACACATCACCTTCTAACAAGGATATTTGGAAAGAGTCCCTTTGTTGCAGAAACCATTATAAAATTCTTGGTTTTCAATTCGTGCTATTGAATAACTCTGTGTTTCAGGTTCCAATTTTCAATCTCAAAATGGATTTTTTTTGCTCCAGATAATGCTAACATGAAATGCAGAAATAATTGCGGTACATGGAGATTCACAAGCTTTCAGTCTTAGCGTAGGACCCTATAAAGAGTGTAAAATTGAATTTGGTTTCAAGTTATCGTGCAACTAGCTAGCCAGATGACACCGTCAACTAAGATTAAATTTAAAGACATTTTTAACTGAACTTATTTAACAGTTCTAGATTTAGATTGATTCAGTTTGCCTAGCAAAATTCAACCCTACAATCTAATTGAGGACTTGAAAAACTATTTATCTGAATTCAATGCCAAAGAGAGTAAAAGTAAGCTTCAAAATAAGATACCAAATCAAATGGTATAAAGTTTGAAAAACAATGCTGGTCAATAATAATGCTTAAATTACAATAGTGCACAGAATGATTCCTCGGTAGAATGAATTAGCAGCAACGGTTAAGAAACAAACTTATCGCTATTGGCTCGATCAAAGTAAAATGATGGGATATTCAGCCATTGTGATCTGTAGTATATCCCGCTCTTGAATTTTGCCTCAACTGATGTTAAGAAGGTGGCGATGGCCTGATAAAATTCACTCTGGCACCTGATGTCTGACGAAACAACCAGGTTCAATGGTTCTAATGATTGCACCGCTCGAGAAACCAGGATCCTTGCCACCTAAACGTTTTGACCATCAGGTAAGGCATAATTTTCCTCGTGTTAATTAAAGTTTAAACTTCGAGCCTGCTGAAAAAAAAACGAATTTTATCATTGGATCCATGTTAAAATATTGTCATTGTCAAAGATCACGTAATTGGAAAATTTACTTACATGCTTCCATGCCTGACAAATTTAGTCCCGCTTTGACAATGAATTATTTCGTACCTGAAAATATTAGAAGCTATTATTATCAAACAGGATCTTTCGGTATTTTTGAAGGCAAAAAAAAAGGCAGCACTTTTTGAAAGGCAACCAATGGCCAGACGAGGGGTGATCAGAAGAGTGGAGATTGGTCTCCCAGTGTTATCGGACGATTGTCTTGTAAGTTGTTGTTTTGTTTCCTAATTTTTCATTAGTAGCATGATTTACACTGTAATATTAACTGTTGTTCTTTTTCTCTTTTTATTCTTGGATATCTGGTGAACCCTCTTTGTTAACGGAACATTGATTGTTGTACAATGGAGCTGCAAAAACTTTGTCAACTAATCAATGATGTCGGCGAGGGTTTTTGTGATTTTTGTGTCGGGTACGTTTTCTGTTAATCGCTACTCTTTGTCCTCCTAAGCTTCGTGTTTAAGATGAATAATTTCTTTATTCCTAGTTACTCATTTCTTTTATTTATTTCATGATCATCGGCACTAATTACTGACTTCTGGAGCACTGCACCGTAACGAATCTACTCTGGAAATACCTTCTACTGGGTCTCAACCATTCATTTATTTTTAATTTTATGTAAATAAATAATCTGTTCACAATAAACATTGTTTTTACTTACCTACCTCTGTTTGTCCAGACTCCCACTTGTTAATGACATTTCACGTTGAATTTCAGATTTCTTCTTTCAATAAATAACACCCAATTTCTGTATCATTTGATATTTGCTTTTCCGTTAAATTCTTTATTGCGTCGGTTGAATATCTTCCGAAATCAACCACGGTATTGCTGAACGATACTATTCTTAGACAATTCACGCTACGTAAAAATAAACAGCAGCATAACCTCAATCCACGGCTTTACGCGCGAGAGAATTACAGCTTTTGTTTCATTTTGTGTACGTTGGCGCCTTGCTCAGCAGATGAAAACATCACCACGGCGCGATTTCACCGACCAATGAGATTAAATTATTTGGCGCATGCGCGTTATATGTATAGTTTCAAGAGATTGTCCCGGTATATATATTGACATATATGCATACATATTCATATGTATATATATGTTTATATATATATATGTATATACATATATATATATATTTATATTATACATTAATATAGTAGAATATAAATGAAGGTAATTGAGGTGAATAATGTGATAAAATAGAAAATCATTGTGAATGGAAAAATCATGAAAAAATAAAATGAAATAGAAAATAAGCGAATAAATAGAAATATTCGGGATTTTCCTGATAATCATACATAATTTTGAAAAATTGAAATATTGTGGGAAAAATTTTTTTTTTTTGCCAACTTCCCTCTTTTTGAAAGTAAATTGAAAATTATAATGTACATATATGTATTCATATATATATGTATATATATATATATATGTGTGTATGTATATATATATATATATATATATATATATATATTTATATATGTATATATATATATATATATATAGATATATATGTATATGTATATTTATATAAATTTATATTATACATTAATATAATAGAATATAAATGAAGGTAATTGAGGTGAATAATGTAATGAAATAAAAAATGATTGTGAATGGAAAAAATTATAAAAAAATAGAATGAAATGGAAAATGAGCGAATAATTAAAAATATTCAGGATTTTTCTGATAATTATACATAATTTTAAATAATTGAAATGTTGTGGAAGAAATTTTTTTTTTGAATTTCCCTTTCTTTGATAGTAAATTAAAAATTATAATATACATATAAATATTTATATTGTACAATAATATAATAGAATATATATGATGGTAATTGAGGTAAATAATGTAATAAAATAAACAATGATTGTGAATGCAAAAAATTATGGAAAAATGAAATAAAATAGGAAATAGGCGGATAAATGAAAGTATTCGGGATTTTTCTGATAATTATACATAATTTTAAAAAATTGAAATTTTTTGGAAAAAATTTTTTTCTATCAATTTCCCTCTTTTTAGAAGTAAACTGAAAATTATGATACACATGTATATATTCATATATATATGTATATATGTATATATATATGTATGTATATGTGTATATATATATAGAAATATGTGTATATGTATATTTATATAAATTTATATCATACATTAATATAATAGAATATATACAAAGGTAATTGAGGTAAATAATAGAATTAAATAAAAAATGATTGTGAATGGAAAAAAATTATATAGAAATGAATCAAAATAAAAAATTAGCGAATAACTCAAAATATTCAGGATTTTTCAGATGGTTATACATAATTTTGAATTATTGAAATGTTGTGGAAAAAAATTTTTTTTTGAATTTTCCTTTTTCTAAAAGTAAATTGAAAATTGGAATATACATATATATATATTCATATATATGTATACGTATATATATATATATACATAAGTTTATATATACATATACATGTATATGAATACATATATATATGTATATATATATATATATATATATATATATATATATATATACATGTATATATATGTATATACATATATATATATATATATATATATATATATATATGTATATATATATTTATATATATTTATATTATACATGAATGTAATAAAATATAAATGAAGGTGATTGAGGTAAATAATGTAATAAGATAAAAATGATTGTGAATGGAAAAAATTATGAAAAAATGAAATAAAATAGAAGAAAAGCAAATAAATGAAAGTATTCGGGATTTTTCTGATAATTATACATTATTTTAAAAAATTGAAATATTGTGGAAAAAAAATTTTTTTCTTCCAATTACCCTCTTTTTAAAAGTAAATTGAAAATTATAATATACATGTATATTTATATATATGTGTATATATGTATATATATATATATATATATATATATATATATATATATATATATATATATATATATATGTATATATATATATAGATGTATATGTATATGTATATTCATATAGATTTATATTATGATTAATATAATATAATATAAATAAAAATATTTGGGATTTTTCTGATAATTATACATGATTTTAAAAAATTGAAATGTTGTGGACAAAATTTTTTTTTCAATATCCCTTTCTTTGAAAGTAAATTGAAAATTATAATATACATGTATATATTCATATATATGTATATATATATGTAAATATATATATATATGTATATATACATGTACATATATACATATATATATGTATGTACATATATATATGGATATATATGTATATATATATTTATATATATTCATATTATACATTAATATAATGGAATATAAATAAAGGCAATTGAGGTAAATAATGTAATAAAATAAAAAATAATCGTGAATGGAAAAATCATATAAAAATTAAAAAAAATGAAAAATAAGCGAATGAATAAAAATGTTTGGGATTTTTCTGATAATTATACATAATTTTGAAAAATTGAAATAATGTGAGAAAATTTTATTTTTTTTCAATTTCTCATTTTTTAAAATTGAATTGAAAATTATAATATACATATGTATATATATATATTTACACATATTTATATTATACATAAATATAACAAAATATAAATGAAGGTAATTGAGGTAAATAATGTGATGAAATAATAAATGATTGTGAATGGAAAAAATTATAAAACAATAAAATAAAATAAAAAATAAGCGAATAATTATTAATATTCAGGATTTTTCTAATAATTATACATAATTCTGAAAAATTGAAATAATGTGAAAAAAATTTTTTTTTTTCCAATTTCCCTTTTTTTAAAAGTGAATTGAAAATTATCATATACATATATACATATATACATATACATATATGTATATATATACATATATATATATTTATATATGTATATAAATATATATATATATATATATATATATATATATATATATATATATATATATATATATATTTATATTATACATTAATATAATAGAATATAAATCAAGGTAATTGAGGTGAATAATGTGATAAAATAAAAAATGATTGTGAACGGAAAAAATTATAAAAAATTGAAATCTTGTGGAAAAAATTTTTTTTTTTTAATATCCCTTTCTTTGAAAGTGAATTGAAAATCTTATTATACATATATATATTCACATATTTTTGTATATATATATACATATAAATATATATGTATATATATATATATACATATATATACATATATGTATCTATATATATATATATGTGTATATATATATATATACATATACATGTATGCATATATTTATATATATATTCATAGTATACAATTATACAAGAGAATAAAAATGAAGGTAATTGAGGTGAATAATGTGATAAGATAAAAAATAATTGTGAATGGATAGAATTATAAAAAAATGAAATAAATTAAAAAATTAGCGAATAATTAAAAATATTTAAGATTTTTCTGATAATTATACATAATTTTAAAAAATTGAAATGTTGTGGAAAAAAATTTTTTTTCTCAATTTTCCTCTCTTTAAAAGTAAATTGGAAATCATAATATACATATATATATTCATATATATATATACATATATATATATACATACATGTATATATACTAGGGTGCTTTTTTTTTGGACTATATTTTTTTTTTTCGGTCCCATCGTGAAATTTTGTTGGAAATACAACAAAAAAAATTCCCTGAAAGATTGAGCCCTTAATATTAATATTAAGTGCTCGCCCAAGGCATGTAAAGATTTC